>NW_026901399.1:0-4007 GCF_033783945.1 Neopsephotus bourkii
AGTACCGGGTACTGACAGCACCGGGTACTGAGAGCGCCGGGTACTGAGAGCACTGCGTACTGAAAGCACTGGGTAGTGAGAGCACCGTGTACTGAGAGTACCGGGTACTGAGAGCACTGCGTACTGAGAGCACTTGGTACTAAGAGCACTGGGTACTGAGAGCGCCGCATACTGAGAGCACCGCTTACTGAGAGCACAGGGTACTGAGAGCACCGGCTAAGGAGAACACCCTGTACTGGGGGCACCACGTACTCAGAGCACCGTGTACTGAGAGCACCGCATACTGAGAGCACCGCTTACTGAGATCACCGGGTACTGAGAGCACCGGGAAAGGAGAGCACCGCGTAATGAGATAACTGCGTACGGAGAGCACTGGGTACTGAGAGCACCGCGGAAGGACAGCACCGCGTACTGAGAGCACCACGTACTGAGAGCTTTGGGTACTGAGAGCACCAGGTACTAAGAGCAATGGGTAATGAGAGCACCGGGTACTGAGAGTAGCGGGTAAGGAGAGCACCGCGTCCTAAGAGCACTGGGTATAAAGAGCACCTGGTACTGAGAGCACTGGGTACTGAGAGCACCGAGTACTGAGAGCACTGGGTACTGAGAGCACAAGGTACTGAGAGCACCGAGTACTGAGAGCTCTGGGTAATGAGAGCACCGGGTACTAAGAGCACTGGGTAATGAGAGCACTGGGTACTGAGAGGACCGCGTACTGATATCACCGGGTACTGAGGGCACTGGGTACTGAGAGCACTGGGTACTGAGAGTACTGCGTACGGAGAGCACCGGGCACTGAGAGCAGCGGGTAAGGAGAGCACTGCGTGCTGAGATCACCGGGTACTAAGAGCAATGGGTACTGAGAGCAGCAGGTCCTGAGAGCAATGGGTACTGAGAGCACTGGGTACTGAGAACACTGGGTAGAGAGAGCCCTGTGTACTGAGAGTTCCGGGTACTGAGAGCACCGCGTACGGAGAGCACTGAGTACTGACAGCACTGGGTACTGAGAGCACTGGGTACTGAGAGTACCGCTTACTGAGATCACCGCGTACTGAGAGCAATGGGTACTAAGAGCACTGCGTACTGAGAGCACTTGGTACTGAGAGCACCGGGAGAGCACTGTCTACTGAGAGCACCGGGTACTGAGAGCACCACGTACTGAGAGCACCGGGCACTGAGAGCAAAGTGTACTGAGAGCGCCGCGTACTGAGAGCACCGCTTACTGAGAGCACCGTGTGCTGAGAGCACCGCTTACTGAGAGCACCGGGTACTGAGATAACCGCGTACGGAGAGCACTGGGTACTGAGAGCACCGGGTACTAAGAGCACTGGGTAATGAGAGCACTGGGTAGTGAGAGCCCTGGTTCCTGACAGCACCGGGTACTGAGAGCACTGGGTATTGAGAGCACTGGGTATTGAGAGCACTGGGTACTGAGAGCACCAGGTACTGAAAGCACCGGGTACTGAGAGCACAGGGTACTGAGAGCACAGGGTACTGAGAGCACTGGCTAGTGAGAGCCCTGGTTACTGAGAGCACCGGTTACTGAGAGCACCGCGTACTGAGAGCACCGCGCACTGAGAGCACCGGGTACTGAGAGCACCGGGTACTGTGAGCACCGCGTACATAGAGCACCGCTTACTGAGAGCACAGGGTACTGAGAGCACCGGGTAAGGAGAGCACCGCGTACTGAGATAACCGCATACGGAGAGCACCGGGTACTGAGAGCACCGGGTAAGGAGAGCACCGTGTACTGATAGCACCACGTACAGAGAGCTTTGGGTACTGAGAGCACCGGGTACTAAGAGCATTGGGTAATGAGAGCACGGGGTACTGAGAGCACCGGGTACTGAGAGCACCGGGTAAGGAGAGCAAGGGGTACTGAGAGCACTGGGTACTAGAGAGCAATGGGTCCTAAGAGCACCGGGTCCTGAGAGCACCGGGTAAGAGGAGCACCGCGTACTGTGAGCACCGGGTACTGAGAGCACCGTGTACTGAGAGCACCGCGTACGAAGAGCACCGCGTACTGAGAGCACTGGGTACTGACAGCACTGGGTACTGAGAGTGCCGTTTACTGAGAGCACCGCGTACTGAGAGCACCATGTCCTGAGAGCACCGGGTACTGAGAGCACCGCGTACTGAGAGCACCGGGTACTGCGAGCTCCGGGTAGGGAAAGCACCGCGTGCTGAGAGCACCGGGTACAGAGAGCACCGTGTACGTAGAGCACCGGATACTGAGAGCAGCGGGTACTGAGAGCACTGGGTACTGAGAGCAATGGGTACTGAGAGCACCGCGTACTGAGAGCACCGCGTACTGAGAGCAACGGGTACTGAGAGCACCGGGTAAGGAAAGCACCGCGTACTGAGAGCACTGGGTAGTGAGAGCACCGCGGACTGAGAGCACTGCGTACTGAGAGCACCGGGTACTGAGACCACTGGGTACTGAGAGCACCAGTTACTGAGAGCGCCGGGTACCGAGAGCACTGGGTACTGACAGCATCGGGTACTGAGAGCGCCGGGTACTGAGAGCACTGCGTACTGAAAGCACTGGTTAGTGAGAGCACTTGGTACTGAGAGCACCGAGAGAGCACTGTCTACTGAGAGCAACATGTACTGAGAGCAGCTGGTACTGAGAGCACTGGGTACTGAGAGCACCACGGACTGAGAGCACTGGGTACTGAGAGCACTGGGTACAGAGAGCACCGGGTACTGAAAGCACCCGGTACTGAGAGCACTGGGTACTGAGAGCACCGCGTGCTGAGATCACCGGGTACTGAGAGCAATGGGTACTGAGAGGACGGCGTACTGAGAGCACCGGGTACGGAGAGCAACGGGGAAGGAGAGCAGCGGGTAGTGAGAGCACTTCGTACTTACAGTACCGCATACTAAGAGCACCAGGTACTGAGAGCACTGCGTACTGAGAGCAATGGGTACTGAAAGCACCGCGGAAGGAGAGCACCGGGTACTGAGAGCACCATGTACAGAGAGCACTGCGTACTGAGAGCACCGCGTACTGAGAGCACCGCGTACTGAGAGCACCGCGTACGGAGAGCACCATGTACAGAGAGCACTGCGTACTGAGAGCACCGCGTACTGAGAGCACCGCGTACGGAGAGCACCGTGTACAGAGAGCACCGGGTACTGAGAGCACTGCGTACTGAGAGCACCGCGGACTGAGAGCACCGGGTACTGAGAGCAGTGGGTACTAAGAGCACCGCGTAAGAAGAGCACCGCGTACTGAGAGCACAGGGTACTGAGAGCACTGGGTACTGAGAACACCGGGTAGTGAGAGCAGCGGGTAAGAGGAGCACCGCGTACTTAGAGCATAGGGTACTGAGAGCACTGGGTACTCAGAACACCTGCTACTGAGACAGCTGGATACTGAGAGCAAAGGGTACTAAGAGCACCGTGTACTGAGAGCACCACGTTCTGAGAGCACTGGACACTGAGAGCACTGGGTACTGAGAGCACCGCGTACGGAGAGCACCGGGTACGGACAGCACCGGGGAAGAAGAGCACCGGGTAGTGAGAGCACTGGGTACTTACAGTACTGCGTACCAACAGCACCGTGTGCTGAGAGCACTGGGTACTGAGAACAACGGGTACTGAGAGCAGCGGGTAAGAGGAGCACCGCGTACTGAGACCATAGGGTACTGAGAGCACTGGGTACTGAGAACACCTGCTACTGAGACCACTGGATACTGAGAGCAAAGTGTACTAAGAGCACCGTGTACTGAGAGCACCACGTTCTGAGAGCACTGGCTACTGAGAGCACTGGGTACTGAGAGCACCGCGTACTGAGAACACCTCGTACGGAGAGCACCAGGTACTGAGAGTACTGGGTACTGAGAGCACGGGGTACTGAGAGTACCGCGTACAGAGAGCACCGGGTACTGAGAGCAGCGGGTAAGGAGAGCACCGCGTACTAACACCACTGGGTGCAAAGAGCACCTAGTACTGAGAGCACTGTGTACTGAGAGCACCGGGTACTGAGAGCCCCGTGCACTGAG
>NW_026901400.1:0-39980 GCF_033783945.1 Neopsephotus bourkii
TCCATTTTGCCTTCTTTAAATGTTGCTTCTCGCCCTAACAAAGATTTTAGAGAATTTGGCATGCATAAAAATTTATGCATTCCGATTTGTTTTCCCAATTTGTACTTTAAAGGTTCCAAAAAGAATGCCTTTTTTTTTTTTTCCTCTTTTCCTTGGTGGCCAGTAGCTCCCACATCTGTAACGAATTCTTTTCTCTCTTATTTAACACCAAATAAGTTACTCCTGTATCCACTAAAATTCCACTTTATTTCCCCTAGTTCATAGTCTTAATGTAACCAGTGGATCTGCTAGGGTAGATTCCCCAGGTCCCCGTCAGTTTAGTTCCAGTTCAGTCACCGGAGCCACTCCATGGCACTGCCCTCCCCAGGCAGTCTCACTTCCAGCGTCCAAAACCCCCCATAGCACGCACACCGGTCCGGTCCCACAGAAGAGAAGAGCCCACTCCCCCACCTCCTGCAGACATCCCTCCTCCCACGCTCAAACACTGGAGCTGCTCGATCTCCCCTCCTTTCCCCCTTGGTTTTCCTTTTTTTTTTTTTTCTTTTTCTCACAGCAGCTCCCCCTGCTCTGCAGGGCCTGCAGATGCCTGCCTCTGCAACGGCACTTCTGGTTTAACCCCTTCTTAACTCTGAATGTGAATGTGCCGCTTGTTGCCAGTGACAGAAATCTCTTCCTCCTTATCAATATCAGATAGGACAGAGGCAGAGGGTGCTCCTCTCGGAGGTACCTGTAGTACGTGATTTTCCACCTTATGTTCCTGATTACTGTTTTTTAACTTTAAACATCTTTCCCCAATATCAGAGGCTGAGCATCTCCAGCGTAACTTTCAGTTTTTCCCTGTCCTTTTCCAAAGCCAAAATTAAGGAATCTGTTGGAGCTATATTAATTTTGCATTCAGTCTGTCACTCTGTGTGATTTCTTAAAGTGAAAAACGTATCTGCATACATTACTTCATCCCATTTTCCTTGCCCCCTTAAAACAACATTAATTGTAACAATGTATTATAGTTCAGAGTTCCATTTTTAGGCCATTTTTCCTGATCTTCCAAAGTATACAAAGTGCCACCATTGGTTACAATATTTTACCAATATTTTCTTATTTACCAAGCCCCCAGGAGACCCTCCAAGTTTTTTCCAGTGTGCCAAAATGCACCCAAAAGGATTCTTTTTCAAGATCTCTTCACTCTGCTGATTTTCCATTATCAATCTCACATTCACACACACACACACACAGATGGGATCCCCAGACATACTCCACACAGTTACAACACTTGAGACAAAGACAGAGACTTAAATTCAACCAAACAAACAACAGTTAATAACACAGTTATAACATCCTGTCACCAGTACCAGAATCACAAGACCAAAATCATTACTGTAACAAGCCACAAAATAGGCGAATACCAGTAGAATCAAAAGCAATACTTCCTAACCCTTATAGCTCAGACCATATTGTAACATTAATAGGGGGGTTTCCTTGAACCCTTTATAGTTGACCAGCCTGTCAGTGTCCCAGGAAGGATGAGACCCTTGTGTCCGACCAGCCTGTCTGCGTCCCACTGTGGGAACCATACTGAACAGCCCACTGTATCGGAGGGTGATTCTACTAACCTATTCAGGGACCCCCGCTGACAGCATCACTGAAAAAAATCCCTTATGGGCTGTTGATAGCACACTGGACCCAAAACCATTTCCACAAGACACCCCCCTGTGTCTTGTAGGACCTAAATCACAAGATGATACCCCCTGCTTAGTTATAACAGTCTGTCACTGATACCAAAACCACAAGACCAAAATCCTTAATATAACAAGCCACAAAATAAATCAAATACAAGTAAAATCCAAAACCTTTTTCTGCAAGACACCCCCTGCGTCTTGCAAGACCCAAACCACAAGAAGCCCCCTGCTTCCTTTGGGTGTATACCAGTAAAATCCAAAACCTTTTTCTGCAAGACACCCCCTGCGTCTTGCAGGACCCAAACCACAAGAAGCCCCCTGCTTCTTGTGGGCGTATACCGAACGGACGCTAGCAGCCGGGTATACGCCTTTACCTACGAGATTTCTTATCTCGATTTACGGAAGGCTTCCAAACCATGCGTACGCTTACCAAGCCAATTTACCAAACCAATTTACCAAACCAATTTACCAAACCAATTTACCAAACCGAGGTGCCCCCTGCACCTTACAGACTATACAAAAAAAAGAATACCTTTTATGAGATGGTCCTTGTCTGCTCCCGCAGCGATCCGAATGAGTCGAGGGGTCCCTCCGGGAAAAATTCCCGAGGGCCCTAGGGAGCCCTGTCCTCAGCGGGTCCTGCAGCCGAGCAGAGAGGGTCCCATCTGGGTCGCCAAATTGATTCGGAGAAAGACTAACACATAATTGGTTAAGCACAGGTGTGAGAACTTGACCTCGAAAGCTTGCCAACAGTCCACAGTTCTCATTAACTTGGTGAATTCCAGCTTCTTCTTATCTTGCTTGCTTAAGCTTCCTTGGGTCTCTCACAGCCTTGCTGTATCTTTCAGCATTATTCAGTTTATGTACCAATTATGCGTTCTCCTGTGTGAACACTGTCTCCACATCTCCCCCTTTTTGTTTTATGTATCTTTTGGATGACCCTACTTGAGCAGGGGATTTGGGCTAGATCATATTTTCAACATATGCCAACTACAGGCTGCCGGGCCTGTCCCCTTTCTTTCTCCTGCATGGCTCTCTGATAACAGGGGAGGCCATCCTTCACATCAAGGTCTGGCATGGCATGTGTCCCCACCGCTCCACACCTGCTGGTTTGCAGCCAGCAGCGGAGTTAAAGGTTCTTCTTGGTGGCAAACAGAGGCCAACCCAGTCTTGCCCTTGATTGTGGTAGCAGGCATTTGGTCAGCCTCAGTCCTTGCACCTAGTTGTCAATGCAGAGTTTCACCTGCTTCATCCAATAACAAGTTGTTCTTATGGCAAGGCACACACACAGATTTACATTAGCAGAGTAACTATTACAGGGTGCAGCAGCATGTTGAAGATGCTGATGCCAGCAAGGGACTAGCCAAAGAAATTTCTTACCAGTGGAATTCTCCCACCCTCTTAATTTGCTCCATTACCTGCTTTATAACACTACCATTGTATTAGAATATTTCTGTCTTTTGCCTTAGCATTTTCTAGCAGCTACTACAAATTTGCATACTCTAACATCGCTTTTACAAGTGACAAATCCATATAATACAAGGTGTAGTTTCTTATCAGCAACTGGCTAGTAAATACAGGTGGTTTCATACACAAAATCAAAGCTTCTAATAATAGCTACTTTACAAGCACACATATTCAAGCTGTTACTTTTCAGTTGCCCCCAAATGATGTTTAGCAATCATTGGTTTTTCTCTTCCTCTCTCTCATTCTGCTCGGGGTATTCACGTTCAGCTCCTGTAGCTGAGGCATCAGGTTCCTCCATTCGTCTGTCCAGCTCATGGCAAGGCTTGACAAACTTTGCAGGCATTCGCCATGGACCTGTAGGCAGGAGGACACAAATATACCCCCTCCTCCAGGTTATCAGTTCTTGAGAAGTAGATATGCTAAACGAGGAGTTTGCTGCAAGCTTGCCAACAGTCCACAGTTCTCATTAACTCAGTGAATTACAGCGTCTTCTTATCTTGCTTGCTTAAGCTTCCTTGGGCCTCTCACAGCCTTGCTGTATCTTTTAGCATTATTCAGTTTATGTACCAATTATGCGTTCTCCTGTGAGAACACTGTCTCCACAGGAAAAGGCTTCAGGACACCGCCTCATGATGGCATAACTACTGCACTCGTTATATGAGTCTAGATTTTACTGCTAAGGCAGTGTGTCATGAGCATGAAAGTGTGAGAAAAATATAGGAGGTTGTGTTATGATTGAGCTATAGGCAGAGGGGAAAGCCTTCCAGGGTATGGGCCCCACCCAAGGGAGTTTTCGGTCGGTGACAGGAACATTTGTATACAGATAAGGAGTTTATATGACTACAAGGTGATAGGAACATCTGCATACAGATAAGGAGTTTATGTAACTGCAAGGCTTGAATGCATATGCCAGGAGCAAATTTCAGAAATTCATTCATGAGGAAAACTCAGAGCCTTCCTCCCCAAGACCACCAGAGACCCTCTGAGAGCCATCAGAGGGGAGGGGTTTGGGCTTGCGGAAAATGTAAATCATTTCTCAGAGGAAGGCTGGCATGGTCAGGAGGCAAAACCTAGAAAGGTATATAAACTGTAAATAGCTGTTGAGCGGGTGTGCCCATCTGTCTGTGGATGATGCATCCAGCATGCTGCTATTATAGGGCTCTTTGCTTCACAATTTCCATCTGTAAAATTTTGATTGCTGAGCAGGTTTCTCACAATTTGGAGGATCATCCAGGATCCAAAGACCCCTGCCTCCAGCCCCAGGGAGATAACCCTTCCTGAAGGTGCACCTTGCCATTTAGACAGTCAGGGACCTCAGCCCTCTGGAACCAGGGCTGCTGTGGTCAAGGACCCCAGAACCAGGCAATGTGAACCAAAGATGGAAAAGGACCAGATCTGGTATATAAATCTGCAGTGACTATTAAAACCTGTGCACAGGACCCAGTAAGAAAATTTTGGAACTGTTTATGAGTATTACCAAGTGGTCAGGACAGGAGAGGTGAATGGTGTGTGAGATGTACCACAGATACAAAGCGAGTGAGGAGTCCTTTTAACTGAGGTTCTGATATCCCATGAGGGACTTGGCCAGTGACCGGATGCCTGTGAAAGGTTCTGAATCTCTCTCTGGGATGGGGACTTGAGGCAGTAAGGGGTCCCGGGGAAAGAAACACCCAATACCTTCTAATATCCCCTCAGTCCTTTGGGGGCTATGTTAGACAATTGGGAAAATAACTCATGGACTAAATCTTTAGACAGGGCAACTATGTTTCATTTCCCTTCAACGAACTTAAGATTCCTGTGAGTCCAGTTCTCCAGCCTGTTGAGGTCCCTCTGAATGGCATCTATAGCCCATCAGCTAGATGCCCATCTCCACCACTCTGGGTTCTTAAAAGAAAATATGTGCTGTCATGATCATCAGCAGAGAATAGTCATGAGAAAAGCCAGAAGCAGAACTGTCCTCAGGTCAACACTGACTGACAATGACTTCCCTCCGATCATCACCCCAGTAAAAAATGAGCTTTGATGAAATCAGATGAGCTCAGCGATGTCATCAGAAGGCAACAATCCAACAATACACATCTCTCCTGCTATGAAAGACTGTTACAAGAGATGGAGCCTGACATCATGGACTGAATGAATTCAGCAAACATTACAGGGATGATCTACTTATTAGGAATGATATCTCTCTCATCGTGTGTGTACATATATATATTAGACAAAATGCTATGGTATATTGAAAAATACTTGGTCTGAAATGTCACGGGTTCAGCTGCAGCAGTCATATTTCTTCTTCTTAGTAGCTGGGGCAGTGCTGTGTTTTCAAATTTAGCCTGAAAACAACACTGATAGCACACCAATGTTTTTAGTTGTTGCTAAGTAATGTTTACTCCAATCAAGGACTATTTCAGTCTCATGATCTGCCAGTGAGAAGGACAAGAGAAAGCAGAAACAGGACATGTGACCCAAACTAGCTAAAGGGGTATTTAATACCACAGCACCTCATGCCCAGCATATAAACTGGGGGGAAGCGACCCTGAAGGCCCAGATGGCTGCTTGGGTTGGGCTGGGTATTGGTCAGTGGGTAGTGAGCAATTGTATTGTGCATCACATGTGTTTATTCTTTTCTTTTCCCCTCTTAGTTTTATATTGTCTCCCCTTCTTATTTCCCTTATCATTATTATTATTGGTGGCAGTTACAGTAGTTTTGTATTACACCTTCATTACTGGACTGTTCTTATCTCAACCCACAGGACTTACATTCTTTTGATTCCAGGAACAGAGCAGAAAGAAAATCGGGAGTGTGCAAGCAGCTGTGTAGCTCTGACTTACCAGCAGGCCTCAAACCATGACAGAAAAGAAACATTAGCTAGCAGTGTGCGCTCACAGCCCAGAGAGCCAACTGTACCCTGGGCTGCATGAGAAGGGGCTTGACCAGCAGGACAAAGGAAGTGATCCTGCCCCACTATTCTGGTCTCATGAGACCTCACTTGGAGTACTGTGTACAGGTCTAGTGTCTTCAACATAAGGACATGGAACTGTTGGAACAAGTCCAGAGGAGGGCCACAAGGATGATAAGGGGGCTGGAGCACTTCCCATATGAAAACAGGCTGAGAAAGCTGGGACTGTTCAGCCTGGAGAAGAGAAGGCTGCAGGGAGACCTCATAGCAGCCTTCCAGTATCTGAAGGGGGCTTACAGGGATGCTGGGGAGGGACTCTTCATTAGGGACTGTAGTCATAGGACAAGGGGGAATGGGTACAAAGCTAAACAGGGTTAGATACAGGGAAGAAGTTCTTCACTGTGAGGGTGGCGAGGCACTGGAATGGGTTGCCCAAGGAAGTTCTGAATGCTCCATCCCTGGCAGTGTGCAAGGCCAGGTTGGACAGAGCCTTGGGTGACATGTTTTAGCATGATGTATCCCTGCCCATGGCAGGGAGGTTGAACTAGATGATGCTAAGGTCCTTTCCAACCCAAGCCATTATGGACAGAGAGTGGAGAGTAACAGTAGACCAATTAGGAGACTAAGAAGAAGAAAAAATTACTGCTACTGATGAACCTAGGACAGAATGAATCTATGAAATTTATCTCCAACTTCCTATTTAGTGCTTTAATTTTTTTTAAAGATGATACCAAAGAGAGAATTTACTTATTTTGTCAAACTGTCTAAGATTTTATTGCACTTAATTCAGGATTTATTTTCTCTCCAAGTGGGGGGGAAACCATCCTTAGGCTTCTTCTAGACCCACAGTCACTGTTCCAGCTCCCCATCTTTACCTTTTCTCTGCAAGTCTGGACTGATTTAAATGTTGTTTGGCTGCCATGTGTTTTTTGTCTCCAGTAGGAGGTTCTTGCTCTCCTCTACCATTTCTTTCCAAGCCAAATTATCGTATAATTAAAATAATTCTTTGCACATTCTTCAAATTTGAAAAACCTGAATTAGCAAATCAAAGTTTTCTTCAAAACTTCCTATTGATAGACCATTAAGAAATTCCTTTCCACAGAAATTTATTCACTCATTTAATGAAGCTAACATATGCCTTTAAATATATTTTTGTAATCTTCCAGTTCATTCATTACTACACCATACCAAACTAACAGCCCCCGATTCCACAGACATATGCCAGATTTATACACTGCGCAACACAACATTAAAATACCCAAGTAGAATATCCGTTTACTAAAATATCCCAAGAAGATATTAGTCACCTATTTTACCATCAATCTAAAAGACCAATCACTCTGATGATAACTCATTTTGAAAGAAAATGAACTTGCACTCTTCACATGTTTGCTAGTTTCTGAAACAGCTTATTTTTATTAATTGCAGCACCTCACTCTCAGTACACATGAATTCTGAGATTGTCTGGAATACATTTTTTGCTAACTACAGTGTTCAATTCTAGTCATGATCATCATCATCATCATGGCTTGACTTCGCGAACGAAGATTTGGGAAGGGCATTTACCCACGCTTACTACAAGCGCGCTGATGACTAAGAAGGCCAATGTGGGATAGGCAAATCCGGCTACAAAAAGCACAGCAGAAGGTCTCCTTGGGTGGAACAGGTGGGACACGATTCTTCCTGCGTTGTCTTTTCTCCTCGAGACTAGTTCTTCGTGAACTCTCAAAGGAGTCAGCGGCATTATGTATGGTGTGCCTCCAAGTCTCCCGATTGGAGGCCAGTAACAGTATTAAAATATTACAGGTATTCAGCTTTAGAGATCATATAAAAACTTCACTGAACAAATGTTTTGGCAATGACAATCTTTAAAATCATTTCAGCAGATATGTTGTAAACATCAATTTTCTCCTAGCAAACCAAAAAGGTGTGTCTACACAGAAATCAAGCAAGGCATGACCAAGATAAAATATTACAGGTTTTTACAACTGTATTACAAGCTTAAGTAACAGCTTTGCAGTCGCAATAATAATTTTCAGTAATTTACAGAACATTATGTAAAAATTCTAGCACAACAGGGGACTGTTAAACACACGGTGTAAAAACAGAGATGACACTGTAAGCTAACTGAGAAAGCAATGGTATGCAAGTTTAAAATGCATAACAGTATGATGATTTAAATGTGTTCTCAATTTAAACATACAAAGACAGTTTTTCAAGTTCAATGAGTATACTGGCCAAAACATGGCTTTTTGAAAACTAGTAAGAAGACCTGATTCACTATAATGAGGTGAAAATAAAAGTGGTAAAGGGAAAAATTGAACTTAACATTCTACATGCCTCTTCTGATAAGAGCCAAAAGTCCAAGACACATATGTGGTTAAACCAACAGCATTCACCCAAAGCTTTAATCAGCAGTAAGTAAACTGCTGAAAGGCTGCTCACTGTCTCACCTTCAGGACACTGAAACTTGCAGGGGGTTTAGGTGTGTTTTTCTGAAAGCATACAAGCCTCAGATAAGTTGTTATTGCCCTTTTGGTCCTTTCATTTTCCCGTGTCTGAAATTTGGAAAAATGCTACTTACCAACCCTGTTGCTGTGCTCCTAAACTTTAAGGCAGAAGGTGCTAGCATGACCTTAGTTTTGATATCCCACAAGAAGTCATGAAGCCCGAATTTGAGACTTGTTGTCATGGAAGTTACTGTCAGATCACAACTACATCACAAACTTCTTTGCAGGATCAAAGGCAAGAGACTGATAGAATGGGATAAAACAGCTCTCTGTACACTGCATTTAAACATCACGAAGTATACATGAAACTGGTGAGAACAGCAACTTCAAGTAGAATTTTTATTTCCACTTACTCATGAAAGTCAATTTGAAGAGTTATGTAAACATCCAAGAAAAACATTTTGTGCTCTTTTCAGAATTCTTTGCCAGAGGAATAAGAAAAGGAAGGGAAAAGCATGTTTAAATAGATTACCTCATTCCCAAAGCCAGAGACATAACTTCCCTTAAAAAGCATTCTAAGTTCTCCAATGTTATATATATAATGAATGAAACCTAGAAAATTCCCAGAACACAAAGCACCAAGAGTAAGGCCTTCCCTATCACAGATCATCAGTTACACTTTAATGTATATTTTAATATGCAAACACATTTGAGAACAAAAGCCTTTGTCCAACTGAACTATCACAGTTCTTATCAAATTTAAAAATAAAAACAACAAAACCACAACCAAAACCAAAAAGAATAAAACAGAGCCCAAGGAACACAATAACTTTAAGTGAGAAGAAAAATTAGGATTAAATCTGGTGAATAAAAAAGAAAAAAGTCAACTTTATACACTAATGTGAATCCACAAAAGGCTATAATTTTACTTCAGAAGCAACTAAGAATAAATAAATGTCTACCTGGAACTCACATGTCAGCACAGATTTTAACATGACTGAAATGCAAGCTGTTGAAGAATTAGAAGTACACTGATGTCAATCTAAAATTCAAACACTGGTTCAAAAGACAAACACAGTTGCAGTGTCAAATAATTCACCATGTAGATTTAAGAGCCAAAAGGGATGCACGGAACAGAGACCCCTTCCTCCTCCCCAAATATTCCACCAGGGCTCATCATTCCCAGTGTTCTTTCATTACTCACTTTCAGAGAAGTAATGAGGTTCCCCAGCATTAATGACTTGATTTCTGCTGCTATGAACCAGACTCCAGATAATTTGAACAAACAATTCAAAGTAGCAACCCATCATATCAGTGATTAAGAATACCAAACACTTCCCCCCCCTTTTTCCCCCCACCCCAAACCAGTCTTGAAACTACCCTCAAGCCACATCCTCCACCTGCTCTTCCACAGGCAACTTATTCTGACCCTCTACATACTGCATTAAGACCCATCTATTGAGTCAAGGAGACAACATACCATCAAAACAACATGCTAACAACTGACCCTACCTTTTCTCCAATACCATGGAGCAACTGAAAGGGGAAGAGTTCCATGTCAGATTTTCAGTCAGGGTCTATCAATAAAGGGGGCCCACAACCATAAAACCAGTTCCTGGCCACTCACCACTCCTTAACAAAGATTTGATGAGGAAAACAATGCTGACTCCATTTCCTAAACTCTTTAATTTGTTCTCTTCAACATTCAGCTCCAATCCCAAATGGCTACTTGTTTTTTGTTCCTTGCAAAAGATTTTAGTTACCACAGGTTGTTTTTTGGGGTTTTTTTGTTGTTTTTTTTGTTTGTTTGTTTTTTTTTTAATTACAGTTGATGTTCAAAACCTGCTTGTTCCGGCTTGCAAGGTAAGATGCGTCAATCTATATGTATCCCCTGAAAAGGGATGGTTCTGCAGTTTCTTGCCCTGTGTTTTATCCTATTTTATAACAGTTGGGTCATTTCATAACGAGAAATGCTTAGGATGCCTTCTGTTGACCAGTTATTTTAATGGATTTGTTTACTGAGAATATAAGTTACACATTTTCAGTTCCCTCTCTCCCATGACTGAAGTACTCAAAAGCACTCCCTAGCGGTCAACAGCATTGGCAAGGGAGATAAGCCATAAATATTTGAGGTAGGTTTTCTAAGTAGAAACTAAATCTTACTGATGTTTCATTTCAGAGGAATATACTAGAAGAGTCATCCCAGCACTTCCCAGATTCAGTATCCCTAACTGTGAAATAATTTTAACCATTTAACTTTATTTTAACCTTTGTCTACAATTGGGGGGGGGGCCCCCCCCCCGTCCTGGAGTTTTAAGGGAAGGATGATGAATTTTCAAAGAGAGGAAAAATAGGCCAATACAGTTCACTTCTAATTTACCAGGATGCAAAGTTTTGGCTTTAATCTCATTAAAAGTACCCTTAAAAATAATTTTGATGCACACAGCATCATGAAATTAACTGCTCAATATACAGAAGTACAATAAGGACTCAGCCTAACCTCTCCTAAATGCTGTATATACATTAAACCATAATTTACAATCCACACAACTCCTAGACAGTACACAGGACTTCAGCAACTTCAGCACTATCAGACAATCAAATGTTTGACCTGTTTCTTCCCTCACAGACCTGCTGAATTATAGTCTTCAGTTCAGCTAGAGCCAAGACAGCCAATTAATTATTTGCAAGCACAGAACTTACGTGGATTTGAAATATGCATCTTGCTGCATTTTCACAGCACTTTCTCTAAGCACATATCCCAAACTCACCCACCTCTCCACCTATCAAGAGTCATGAATGACTGTTACCACCACCCCTAAACTAAATTCAATGCTTAATCCACCTCCTTCTCAAAGGCATTAAGAACATATGGCGTCGAGTTTGCCTGAAGGACTACAGATTTGACTGTCAAGTACTTAAACCTAAAGAAGCAAGCTTTGGGGAGGGTCTCTCATCAATGCATATAAAAATACCTGAAGGGAAGGTGCAAAGACTCTTTTCAGCAGTTCCTAGTGACAGGACCAGAGGCAACAGACACAAACTGAAACAGAGGAAGCTTCATCTGAACATCAGGAAATGCTTTTTTTTTTTTTTTTTTTTACTGTGAGGGCGACAGAGCACTGGCACAGGTTGTACAGTGAGGTGGTGGAGTCGACATCCTTGGAAATATTCAAAACATGTCCAGATACAGTCCTGGGCAACTTGCTGTAGGTAGCCCTGCTTGAGCAGGGGAGACAAAATTACCTCCAGAGATCCCTGCCAACATCAGCTAGTCTATGATTAAATGAAGTAAAAAGAGAAGGAAGCCCTATAACGTAAAAGCTATTATAAAAAATGCCCCACAAGCTTCATTAGGGACAACTCTTAAGCTCTAGCATTTCTGCTCAGACAGCCGCTTTATGTAAAAACAGAGTGAATGTCTACCTTCAGAAAAGGAAGTGCAATACTGCTCCCCCTCATCACAGTGACCCATGGTTAAAATCACTAATTTAGATCCCTCTTATGTCAGTCTCAAAATGGATCACAAGTCAATGATATGAAGAATATGTAACTGCAAAGCTGAAATAAAAGCCCAGTAACAGAAGACATATGTCCCTTGGGGTACAACCCATCAAAAGCATGGACGGAATTTCTCAAATACAATGTATTATGTACAGCTCAACAGCAGAGGGCTGTTTGACATCAGGATTCATTTCAGATTCAAATTGCTGAAACTGCATCTAAGACGATATGCAAGTTTGAAAACCAAGGAAGAACATAAATACAGAAGGGGTAAAAAAGAAAATCAGCAACAGCCCTCAAATACAGGGAAACAAGGACAATGTGATGTCGTGGTTTAAGCCCAGTCAGCAACTCAGAATCACGCAGCTGCTCACTCACTCCCCCCCCTCCTCCCCCAGCTCCCGGAGGGATGGGGAGGAGAATCAAAAGAATGCAACACCCACGGGTTGAGATAACAACAGTCCAGTAACTAAGGTATAACACAAAACTACTACTGCTACCACCAATAATAATAAGTGAAATGACACACTGTGTCAATTGTGAAAGGCCACAACTCTGGATTTCCAAAGGGCCAACTTTGGCTTCTTCAATCAACTGCTAAGGGATGTTTCATGGGAAAGGGTATTAGGTGGTAAAGGGGCTCAAGATAGTTGGTCAGCATTTAAGGACCACTTCTTCCAAGCTCAGGATCAGAGTGTCCCAATGGGCAGGAAATCAAGTAAGGGAGCCAGGAGACCAGCACGGTTAAACAAGGAATTGCTGGGCAAATTCATGTGGAAAAAGAGAATCTCTGGATTATAGAAGGAGGGGCTGGCCACTTGGGAGGAATATAGGACAGTTGTTAGAGGATATAGGGAGGCAATTAGGACAGCTAAGGCCTCCTTGGAACTTAATATTGCAAGTCAGGTTAAGGACAATAGAAAGGACTTTTTCAAATACATAGCGGATAAAACTAATGCAAGAGGCAATATAGGCCCACTGTTGAATGAGGTGGGTGCCCTGGAGACAGAAGATTTAAAGAAGGCAGAGGTGCTGAATGCCTTCTTTGCCTCTGTCTTTACTCCTGCAGACTCTCCCCAGAGGCCCAAGATTCCTGTAGCCCCAGAAGGAGTCAGGACAAAGGAGGAGTTTGCTTTGGTACATGAGGATTGGGTTAAGGATCAGTTAAGCAGCCTGGACATCTATAAATCGATGGGTGCGGATGGAATACACCCACGGGTGCTGAGGGAGCTGGCAGAGGTCATTGCTCGGCAAATCTCCATCATCTTTGGTAAGTTGTGGGAAACAGGAGAGATGCCTGAGGATTGGAGGATGGCAAATGTCACACCAGTCTATAAGAAAGGCAAGAAGGAGGACCTGGGTAATTATAGACCGGTCAGCATTACCTCCATCCCTGGAAAGGTGATGGAACAACTTATTCTTGACACCATCTCTAGACATATCAAGGATGAGGGGGTCATTAAGAGCAGCCAACATGGTTTTACCAAGGGGAAGTCATCTTTGACCAACCTTACAGCCTTCTATGAGGAAGTAACTAGGTGGATGGATGATGGTAGAGCAGTAGATGTGGTTTTTCTTGATTTCAGTAGGGCATTTGATACTGTCTCCCACAGCATCCTCATAGATAAGCTAAGGAAGTGTGGGCTTGATGATCAGGTAGTGAGGTGGATCAAGAACTGGTTGAAAGGATGAAGGCAGAGAGTCAATGGGGCAGAATCTAGCTGGAGGTCTGTGACTAGTGGAGTACCTCAGGGGTCGGTGCTGGGACCAGTGCTGTTTAATATTTTCATCAATGACCTGGATGAGGGAACTGAGTGTACCCTCAGCAAGTTTGCTGATGATCCTAAACTGGGAGGAGTGGCTGACACACCAGAAGGCTGTGCTGCCATTCAGCAAGACCTGGACAGGCTGGAGAGTTGGGTGGGGAGAAACTTGATGAAATTCAACAAGGGCAAGTGTAGAGTCTTGCATCTGGGGAAGAACAACCCCATGTACCAGTACAGGTTGGGGGTTGACCTGCTGGAAAGTAGTGAAGGGGAAAGGGACCTGGGGGTCCTGGTGGATAGGAGGATGACCATGAGCCAGCAATGTGCCTTTGTGGCCAAGAAGGCCAATGGCATCCTAGGGTGTATTAGAAAGGGTGTGGTTAGTAGGTCAAGAGAGGTTCTCCTCCCCCTCTATTCTGCCTTGGTGAGGCCGCATCTGGAATATTGTGTCCAGTTCTGGGCCCCTCAGTTCAAGAAGGACAGGGAATTGCTTGAAAGAGTCCAGCGCAGAGCCACAAAGATGATTAAGGGAGTGGAACATCTCCCTTATGAGGAGAGGCTGAGGGAGCTGGGTCTCTTTAGCTTGGAGGAGACTGAGGGGTGACCTCATCAATGTTTACAAATATGTAAAGGGTGAGTGTCAGGATGATGGAGCTAGGTTTTTTTCAGTGATGTCCAGTGATAGGACAAGGGGCAATGGGTGTAAACTGGAGCATAGGAGGTTCCATGTGAACATCAGGAAAAACTTCTTTACTGTGAGAGTGACAGAGCACTGGAACAGGTTGCCCAGGGGGGTTGTGGAGTCTCCTACGTTGGAGATATTCAAGGCCCGCCTGGACAAGTTCCTGTGTGATGTACTCTAGGTTACCCTGCTCTTGCGGGGGGGTTGGACCAGATGATCTTTTGAGGTCCCTTCCAACCCTTGGGATTCTGTGATTCTGACAAGGGAAGAAAATACAACCACTCGTCACCCACCGACCAATACTCAACCCAACCCAAACAGCGATCTAACCCTTCCAGGTAACTGCCCCCAGTTTATATACTGGGCATGACATGCTGTGGTATGGAATACTCCTTTGGTTAGTTTGGGTCAGGAGTCCTGCTTCTGTTTCCTTCCAGCTTCCCGTGCCCCTCCTCACTGGCAGAGAATGAGACTGAAAAGTCCTTGATCAGAGTAAACATTACTTAGCAACAACCAAAAACATTGGCATGCTATCAGCACTGCTCCCAGACTAAAGTGGTCAACACACCACTGCACAAGCTACTAAGGAGAAAAATTACTACTACTGCTGAACCCAGGACATGTGATAATAAAATATATTGGTCAAGTGTTTACTATAAAGTAGCCATGATTCAGTTTCTATTTGGTTTTAAATGTTAAAGAGAAACAAAAAAAGCTTTCAGAAGCCAGCCATATGCTTCATTTTATATTATATCTACCATCCTCAAAACACTTACCAAAAGAAATACAGTAGGGGAAGAGAAAAAAAAAGAGAAAAAAACACCACAACAAAGACATTTCTTTGCTCAAAAGCAATCTCAATATGGTCTCTAAGGCATCATCCTACTTCCAGGAACAGTATTTTAGTCATAATAAGTACAACCAAAATGTTTCTTCATTTAATTTTGGATTCAAATGCTGAATGATTCTGTAACACGAATTCCACTGAACCTGCGTCTTCTGCAGATCTGGAGTAAATGGTTTCCTGTATGAAAAAGCAAAAAACCCCAAACCCATCAAGTTCACCACAGGAGTACTACTTTAGCATAACTTTCAGTCACAAGAAAGATCAAAGCTCTCTCAGTATGGGAAACATTTCATTGTTTTTAATGAAAAATTATACACTCAGCCAGGTCAAGGACTCCTCCAAGCTCATCTGTTGGAAGATTGATTTAAGACAATAAAAACAAATTTCAAGAGAACTGAGAGTAGAAACAACTCCATCCAAGGGAACTATACAACACTGTTCACATAACCTATCTTGCAAGCTTTGAAATGTAGAAAAAGCATAAATAAAATAATATGCAAAATAGTTACAATGTGGTATAAGCAAGCTGAGCAAGCCTTAGTCAGGATCTTAGGCATCAGACAGTATCACCTCTAATTTGTCTTTAGTCACTGTTTACTCCCTGCAGTATTGAGAAGTAGCAGGGGAAAGGATAGGGCTGAAGATACCACACCTGTGAAACTGACTGTAGGTGCCCAGGGAGTTCAAACAAGCTGTCAGTTTAGACGGCAAAAATTAAGGAGTGTGGACTTTCATGCTAGAGCAAAATGGAGAAATCATTTGTAAGATTATTGCAAAGTATGAACCTTAAGTAACTGCAAAGGAGCTACTTGCACAACCTTTCATCCTGGCTCTCACTTTAATGAGCATAACCTGTTCAGGGAAGTTATATGAAAAGCAGTACAAGTCCAAAATGGGTCTCTGAAAAGCAAAGAGGATACAATAGGCTATAAATGAGCAGACTGTATCAGATTCTACCTTCTTCATGAAAAACCTATTCCAAGTCCTAGTACTAAACGTTACTGAAATTACAAGCAAATATTACTATTAATAGTAATACTATCAATACTAATTATTAACAGAGTATTAATAGTCTATGGTACATACATTTCTCAGCATATTATTTTGCTATTCTGCACATGCTGCGCCTCACCTAAAAAATCCACTGCGCAGGCTGGAAGGGCTTAGTCTCATTTGTCTGTATGGACAGGTGAGGGTTGAAACAGCAGGTGCCAAGGGGCACTGGAAGCTGCAGATCCAACCTTGCATGCAGGCGGATCAGGGCATTGATCGCTCAAGACTGCCCCAGAAGATGACAGTCTTGGTCGGAAACTTCCTGATCGCCTAAGCAGCCATTTTTCCAACCAGATTTGCCTATCCCACATGCCCTTGGTCACCATGCCTGTAGTAAAAAGTAAAAGCCCTTACCAAATATTCACTTACGAAGCCAAGCCATCAATTTTGCTATGATAAGTATCACTAGGAGGACACTAGCAACAAATGTAAAACATACCAAAACACAGTATCACAGTATCACAGTACGTTAGAGATTGGAAGGGACCTCAAAAGATCATCTAGTCCAATCCCCCTGCCGGAGCAGGAACACCTAGATAAGGTTACACAGGAACGTGTCCAGGTGGGCTTTGAATGTCTCCAAACAAGGAGATTCCACAATCTCCCTGGGCAGCCTGTTCCAGTGTTCCGTCACCCTCACTGAGAAGAAGTTTCTTCTCAGGTTTAAGTGGAACCTCTTGTGTTCCAATTTATACCCATTTCCCCTTGTCCTTTCATTGTTTGCCACTGAGAAGAGCCTGGCTCCATCCTTGTGACACTCCCCTTTTATATATTTATATACACTAATAAGGTCACCCCTCAGTCTCCTCTTCTCCAAACTATAGAGACCCAGCTCCCTCAGTCTTTCCTCATAAGGGAGATGCTCCACTCCCTTAATCATCTTAGTTGCCATGCGCTGGACTCTCTCCAGCAGGTCCCTGTCCTTCTTAAACTGAGGGGCCCAGAACTGGACACAGTATTCCAGATGAGGTCTCACCAGGGCAGAGTAGAGGGGAAGGAGGACCTCTCTCGACCTACTAACCACCCCCCTTCTAATACACCCCAGGATGCCATTGGCCTTCTTGGCCACAAGGGCACAGTGTCGGCTCATGGTCACCCTGTCATCCACTAGGACCCCCAGGTCCCTCTCCCCTACACTGCTCTCTAACAGGTCGTTCCCCAATCTATACTGGAACCTGGGGTTGTTCCTGCCCAGATGCAGGACTCTACACTTTCCCTTGTTATATTTCATCAAGTTATTCCCCGCCCAACTCTCCAGCCTGTCCAGGTCTCTCTGGATGGCAGCACAGCCTTCTGGCGTGTCGGCCACCCCTCCCAGCTTAGTGTCATCAGCAAACTTGCTGATAGTACACTCAATTCCCTCATCTAAATCATTGATGAATATATTAAATAATACTGGTCCCAGTACCAACCCTTGAGGCACTCCACTAGATACAGGCCTCCAACTAGACTCCGCCCCATAGACTACAACTCTCTGGCTTCTCTCCTTCAGCCAGTTCACAGTCCACCTCACTACCCGATCATCCAGACCACACTTCCTCAATTTAGCTGCGAGGATGCTGTGGGAGACTGTGTCAAATGCTTTGCTGAAGTCAAGGTAGACCACATCCACCGCTCTGCCATCATCCATCCACCGTGTTATTTCCTCATAAAAGGCTACGAGATTGGTCAAGCATGACTTCCCCTTGGTGAAGCCATGTTGACTGCCCCTCATAACCCTCTTATCCTTGATATGCCTTAAGATGGCACCAAGGATAAGGTGTTCCATCACTTTCCCAGGAATGGAGGTGAGGCTGACTGGTCTATAGTTACCCGGGTAACTATAAAAGAAAACCATGGCATTCTACAAGGAAAGCATCACATAAGCATAAAAGTTCATGGAAAAAAAAAAAGTAAAATATCAAAAATCTGCTTCTGAAAGGTTTCTAGTTTTTAGAAACCTTCTAGAAATGTTACCGAGTCAGTGACATAGGATTATGCTGAAATGGCCTAGCAAATACTGGGGGGGGGAGGGAAGTTCAAATAAATCCCCCCCCCCAGTTCAAAGAAAGATGACTCACTACCATTTTCTGTGAAGGGCTCCATTTCAACAGCAAGCACTGCTCCTCCAGGCATGCATATCCACCCCCTCCCTTCTTTTCATACACATCCAGCTTCCATTTATCTCCTAAAAAAAAAACAAAAAAAACCCATCTGCTCTCAGGGTACCTCCATTTCAGCGGCCACCACCACCGCAGAGGCTATCACCTTAACCTGCTGCTGTGTAATAACTTCTGTCACCAGGGCACCCATCCCGTTCATCAGCGGGCCTACATTGCCTCTGGTGTTAGTTTTACCTGCCATGTATTTGAAAAAGCTCTTTCTGCTGTCCTTGACCCCTCTCGCCAGCTTTAATTCCAAGGAGGCCTTAGCCATCCTAGCAGCTTTCCTACATCCTCTAGCAGCAGCCTTATATTCTTCCCAAGTGGCCAGCCCTTCTTTCCATGACCTGTAAACTCTCCTCTTCCACTTGAGCATACCGAGCAATTCCCTATTTAGCCACGCAGGTCTCCTGACCCTCTTCCTTGACTTCCTACGTGTCGGGATGCTCCGATCTTGAGCTCGGAAAAAGCAGTCCTTGAACGTCAACCAACTATCTTGGGCCCCTTTCCCTTCAAGCAGCCTAGCCCATGGGATTTCCCCTAGCAATTGCTTGAAGAGGCCAAAGTTTGCCCTGCTAAAGTCCAGGGTTGCGATTCTACTTGCTATTCTACTGACCCTACCACACAAGATCCTGAATTCTACCATCTCGTGGTCACTGCAACCAAGGCAGCCCTCAACCTTCACTCCTTCAACCAGACCCTCCTTGTTAGTGAGGATGAGATCCAGCAGCGCACCTCTCCTGGTTGGCTCATCCACCATTTGCATGAGGAAGTTATCATCCATACACTGGAGGAACCTCCTGGACTGCGGCTGGGTTGCCGAGTAGTCCTTCCAGCAAACATCAGGGAAGTTAAAATCCCCCACGACGACCACGGCCTGTGACTGTGAGGCCGCTGTCAGCTGCCTGTAGAAGGCCTCGTCAACTTCCTCACCCTGATCCGGTGGCCTGTAACAGACCCCCACAACAGTATCGCCCCTGCCAGCCTGCCCCTTAATTCTCACCCACAGACTCTCGACTCGCTCATCATCTGTCCCCGGACAGAACTCAACGCGTTGTAGCTGCTCTCGCGCATAAAGAGCAACCCCACCACCCCGCCTGGCTGGCCTGTCTTTCCTGAAAAGGACATAGCCCTCCATGACTATATTCCAGTCATGTGAGCTGTCCCACCACGTCTCTGTAATTGCCACCAGGTCATAATCTCCCGACTTAACACAGGTTTCTAGCTCCTCCTGCTTATTTCCCATGCTGTGCGCATTGGCGTACAGACATTTCAGGGAGCGAGCTGAGCACACCGATTTCACCCTAGGATTACAGGAGGCCTCCCAGTCTTCATCAATTATGGAGCGCTGTCCCACTGAGGCAAGCCCAGCTACAACCCCATCCCCCTTCAAATCTAGTTTAAAGCTCTCCAAATGAGCCCTGCTTACATTGACTTTTGGTTACCTTGGAGTTTTGGTTACCTTGTACATTTTGTTTACCTTAGGCTTTTGGTTACCTTACACCTTTGGTTACCTTTGTCTTTTGTTTACATTGGAGTTTTGGTTACATTAGACTTCTGGTTACGTTAGACCTTTGGGCACTTTAGACTTTTGGTTACCTTATACCTTTGTTTACTTTAGACTTCTGGTTACCTTGAACCTTTGGTTACCTTAGACCTTTCATTACCTTAGACCTTTATTTACTTTAGACATTTGATTACCTTAAACCTTTGTTTACCTTAGGCTTTTGGTTACCTTATACTTTTGGATACCTTGGACTTTTAGTTACCTTGGTCTTCTGGTTACCTTAGACTTTGGATATCCTTATGCTTTTGGTTACCTTGCAGTTTTGGTTACCTTGGAAGTTTGTTTACCTTGGCCTTTTGGGTATCTTAGACTTTATGTTAGCTTTGATTTTATCTTATCTTACACTTAAGTTTACCTTAGAGTTGAGCTTAGCTTAGACTTGAGTTTAGCTTAGAGTTTAGGTTACCTTACACTTTCAGCATAGCGGGTCTTCAGCTTAGCTTTGACCTTTGGTTTCCTTAGACTTTTGTTTACATTGACTTTTGGTTACCTTGGAGTTTTGGTTACCTTGGACTTTTGGTTTCCTAGGAGCTTTGGTTACCTTGGGCATTTGGTTAACTTAGACCTTTGGTTACCTTGGAATTTTGTTTCCATTAGGCTTTTGGTTACCTGGGACTTCTGTTTACCATGGAGTTATGTTTACCTTAGACTTTTGGTTACCTTTGACTTTTTGTTGCCTTAGACTTTTGGTTACCTTGGTCTTTTGTTTGCCTTGGACTTTTGGTTGCCTTGGACTTTTGGTTACCTTGGACTTTTGGTTACCTTGCACTTCTGGTTGACCTTGGACTTTGGCTAACTTGAAGTTTTGGTTACCTTGGAGATTTGTTTACCCTAGGCTTTTGGTTACCTTACACCTTTGGTTACTTTTGTCTTTTGTTTACCTTGGAGTTTTGGTTATATTAGACTTTTGGTTACACTGGAGCTTTGGGAACCTTACTCTTTTGGTTACCTTGGACCTTTGGTTACCTTAGATTTGGTTACTTTGGACCTTTGGTTACCTTAGACCTTTATTTGCCTTAGAGTTTTGGTTACCTTATACTTTTGGATACCTTGTTGTCTCAGTTACCTTGGTCTTTCTGTTACCTGATACTTTGGATATCCTTATGCTTTTGGTTACCTTGCAGTTTTGGTTACCTTGGAAGTTTGTTTACCTTGGTCTTTTGGGTATCTTAGACTTTATGTTAGCTTTGATTTTATCTTATCTTAGACTTTAGTTTACCTTAGAGTTGAGCTTAGCTTAGAGTTGAGTTTAGCTTAGAGTTTAGGTTACCTTACACATAGAGCGTAGCGGGACTTCAGCGTAGCTTTGACATTTCATTTCCTTAGACTTTTGTTTACATTGACTTTTGGTTACCTAGGAGCTTTGGTTACTTTGGGCATTTGGTTAACATAGACATTTCTTACCTTGGAATTTTGTTTACATTAGGCTTTTGGTTACCTTGGACTTCTGTTTACCATGGAGTTTTGTTTACCTTAGACTTTTGGTTACCTTGGTCTTTTGATTACCTTGGACCTTTGGTTACCTTGGTCTTTTGGTTACCTTAGACTTTTTGTTACCTTAGAATTTTATTACCTTAGACTTTTGGTTACCTTAGACCTTTTGATATCTTAGACTTTTGATTACCTTATACTTTTATTTACCTTGTACTTATGTTTACCTTTGATTTTTGGTTAACTTGGACTTTTGCTTACCTTGGCTTTTTGTTACCTTGGACTTTTGGTTACCTTAGACATTTGTTTCCTTTGGACTTTTGGTTACCTTGCACTTCTGGTTAACCTTGGACTTTTGGTTAACTTGGAGTTTTGGTTACCTTGGACATTTGTTTACCTTAGGCTTTTGGTTAACTTGGACATTTGGTTACCATGGACTTTTAGGCACCTTGGTCTTTTGCTTATCTTGGAGCTTTGGTTACCTTGATCTTTTGGTTACCTTGGACTTCCGGTTACCTTCCAGTTTTGTTTACCTTGGAGTTTTGATTACCTTAGACTTTTGGCTACCTTGGACTTTTGGTTACCTTAGGTTTTATTTTAGCTTAGACTTTAAGTTAGCGTAGTCTTTAGCTTAGCTTAGACTTTAGCTTTGCTTGGACTTTAGGTCAGCTTAGACTTTACCTTAGCTTATAATGCAATTTAGCTTAGACTATACCTTCGCTTAGATTTTAGGTTACCTTAGACTTCATCTTATCTTAGACTTTATCTTACCTTAGACTTTAGCTTAGCTTAGAGTTTTGGTTATCTTAGACTTGAGTTTAGCTTAGAGTTTAGATTACCTTACACTTTCAACTTAGGAGAGACTTTAGCTTACCTTAGACCTTGAGCGTGGCGATCCCTGAGGTGCAAGAACGGGGTTTTGGTTCCTTCTGCTTGAACTTTGCCAAAACGCAAAGAGCAGACAGGATTTCCTCACTGTTCCTTGTCAATGCACCACGTGGCGTTTGCTGCTGTGCTTCTGCAGGTGAGGTCTTCTTCTTGGGAAAAAGAAGAAGAACTTCAGGAATCTCTTCTGCGTCCTACACAGGGTGCTTAGATATTTGCTTGTGTTTAGTAACATTCATGTGTCCAGCTTGGGGGTTTACCTCTGGTATTACTACTAGAATGCAACACTTCAGTGCCTGCTGCCTAATTCCATGTTCTCGATAGCTCCGTAAAGTGTTTTGATCCCAGTTTGGTTTGAACTGCGTGGACTGAGCAGCTTCTCCCTGCAGCGCTCAGGCAAAACAAGTAACTGACTCAGTACTGTAGGACACTTAAGCATCACGTAAGGGCATTGTGTGGAGGGCAGAGATTGAGAGTGGCAACAAATCTCCCCAGCACATTTGTTCAGATCCTTGACATGCAGGATGAGCGCTGGTCTCTCTCCCATAGGCTCATTTCTGTAACTTCAGGGCTTGTTTGGTTTTCTTTTCTGGGTTTTTCTTTTGGTTTTTGTTTTCACTTTGAAATGAATGACATTAACAAGAAAAACCCCATAATAATTTGGATCAGAAACCTTGTGGGCATATGTGACCGATACAGAGTCAATATTTTTAACAGGGACATCAGAAACACTGAAGACAATCAGGTATCAGATATATGCCTGAATGGATCCAAAATATCAAGATAACTTGGCAAAAAGAGGGTGACTAAGTCATGTTATACCTCTTAGGCGTTCATCATCTTTGGAGAAGAAGAAAGATCTAGCACGTTCTGTCTGTGGTAAAGAGAAAAAACTAGAAAAAACACAAAGGAAATTCAGCATCGTAAGAGTTAGTGTCAAATTCCATTAGCCCAAGTCCAAGCTGTAAGGCTGTAAGGCTCCAAAGGAATAGTATCTCGGGCAGGACACTACACCACAGTAACCCAGTACAACCTCCTATAAAAAAACGTTTCTGAAGAAAACACCACATGCGATTTGACTTTGGGCCAAACCCACTACCCAGCTGAGCTCTCCTCACTGCCCTAGAAAGTCAGCTTTTCTTCTCAACGATCATGTGTGGTATTGGCATTCTTGACTACTTCATTCTGTGCAGCAAGGAATGGTTTCAAAGGACGACTGCACTTGTCCAGAGAGGTGGAATGAAGATGTCAGTCTCCCCGTGAGTCAGGTGCTGTTATTAATATTCTCATACCCTAACCCTAACCCACCACAACTGAGCCGACAACAACTACAACTAAAACTTGCATTTCTTCGTCCCTTTTGCTTTCTGATGCCTCTGGTTCATCATCACCCTCAGAACTGCCGTCTTGGAAACCTTGGATCTTCTTGCCATTTGACTTTTGACAGCTTTTATTGTTTCAGCTATGTCGGGCTCTGCAGTAATTAAAAAAAGGTGAAATCAAATTCTTTCCCTACAGTTAGATCATTGCTTCATCTTGCTGAAAGCCCTTTTCATTAACCCGCTGTGGGTGACTTCTCTGAATAATTCACCTGCGATACCAGGACCGTGTCTTGAGCACAACCAGAGTAGGAGAAAAGGAAGGTGACTTCCCCTATTGGAGAATCCAGGTCCAATCCAGGCAATTCAGGACCAAGATGAGAACCTTCAGCCCCCAGAAGCCTTCCTCCAGTACCAGCCGGCTGACGCTGCTGAGAGTGACCAGAGGCTTCCCAGGCTGCTTCCTTCAGCTCCTGCCTTTAGAGTGTCCTCAGCCACCCTTTTCTACCAGCCACCTTCCAGGCCAGACTCTGGTGCTCAGGGCTCCCTTCTCCCCAGGCTTCCTGAGATTTCGCTTGGCCTCCCGACACCCGGGCATTGGAGAGCTCCATCACCTACAGAGCTGACCGGTGCCAGGGAACAAAGACCTCGGTTCACAGCAACGCTGTGCATGGCCACAGCCCTTTGGTCAGCTCCACTCGAGCACTGCTGCTCGGGAGTGCCTCGGAGCTCACCGCGCAATTCCCCTGAAGAGCGCCACCTGCTCCGACCATGCCCACACCTCGCGTCTTCCCAATCACAGCAGTCAAGAAGAGGGGGACAAAGTGCTGGCCCCGAGTTCTCTTTTGCACGCTCGATACCTCCTTCCCTTCCTCACTGCCTCAATACCTCCTTCCCTTCCTCAAAAGCCCGTCAGGTTCCCTCCCAGCTTCCCCTGCCTTGCTCAGAGAGGACGCTGCCACCTACTCCACTGAATCAGTTTTCAAGCTGCATGAAGACCTATCAGGAAGGCACTTGGGGTGCACAGCACCTGTAAGACCACCTGCAGTTTGCCTGAAGAGCAAAGGGCTGTTTGAACCTGTACAATCACCCTGTGGGATTTCCTTCATGCCTTGTACCCCATTAATCTTTGATTCAGCCTTCCAGCCCTCCTGCAGCTTCCACAGAGCAGCTGCTTGGCAGTGGTTCTGCAACCACATCTTTCCTCCTGCCTGCACTGCCAAGGTACTCACTGCTCTCCAAGACGGGGGCAACCCTTTCAGAGGACCGCCATTTCCCAGGGCCCCTGTCACTCTCCTTGTGAAGTACGTGGGGGATTTTTGCTCTAAAGGGCACACGGAGGGACTCAAGCCCGCAACACCAGGTAGCGCTCTGACCCTCCTGGACTTTGCGGTGGAAATTCCTTACCAGGTGTTTGCAATCTCTAGTCAAGAGGATTTCTTGGCTCGTACCGCTAGAAGGAAGCCTTCCACTGGCACAGCAGCAATCATGTTAGGGAACAGAACCCAGAATGGGGGAACAGGCAATGCCCTTTGGATACCGTGGAAACACAGTCGACAAAAATCTTCATGTCACAAACACAGATGTGACACTGAACTGAACTCTGAAAGAACAGCAGTTTTGCCCCTCTGCCACCATTCTCACTAACATAGGCAGTGAGGATAGGATGTTGCTTATAGCCTTGTCCAGAGGGGAACAGAGCTGAGGCGTGTCAGAAGTTGCTGGGAGTAGGGCGCATGATTTTGGCCTCGAGCCATGAGGGCCAGACTGGCTGCTGAGTGGAGGAGGTCGGTGTGGGGAAGGTGCTGCTGAGCCCTAGAGAGAGGACAAGGCTCTGGGCCCAGCCCCTGAAGCTGCCCTTCGAGAAAGGGAGCGGAGGAGGAGGAAGCCAACCAATGAGCCTCCAATCTCCCAGTCCAGAGATGAAGGGCCACCTTTATTGTGCCGATGGAGGGGGATCAGAGCTGTCGCTCGGAGATGAAGCATGGTTGGTCCCATGGAGGTACCCGGCCCACGTGTTGGGAGTTTGGGCCCGATGTTGCAAGCGGGAGCGGTCTCGCACCCGCACAGGCCCCGTGCATCTTGAGGTGCTGCCTCTTTGGTGTGCTCTGGAGCCATGGGATGATGGCGATGGCTGCTGCTCAGCAGTGCTGGGGCTGCGGGTCTCACATGCTGGGGGTCATCGGGACAGCCCCGGCACTGCCTGGCTGTGGGTGCTGCTCGCTGCTTGTCTTCTCTCTCGCTTTCTTGTTGGTCGTGTATAGGGAGCCCAGGTCTGACGGTCACACCGGGTTTGGTTCCGTCATTGCTGAGGCCCAGGGGGGCTGGAGCGGCTGCTGTGCTCAGGCGCTGGCAAGCCACGGAATGGCCCCAATTCCAACTGTCTGCTAGTGCTTGGGCTGATGGTCTCCTGTGCTGGAGGTCCCAGAGTCTGCCCCGATGCTGCTGGGGTGCTGCTGCTGGGACCAGCAAGCTCTGAGCTGACTCTGGAGGCTGCAAGGGGAAGAAGGAAGGTCAAGGGTAGGGCTCCCAGGCCTGGGGCAGGATAGGCCAGAGCCGTGTGCCAGCCCTTCCTGGAGCCAAGCCCACAACAGCCACCCATTTCCAGGCCTTGCAGGGCCCCTATCCCCGGCACATCCAGGTGCTTTGACACTTACAGGTGCCCACGCCAGCACAGCTGTCACACTCCCATCTCTCGCTGCTGTTCTCCAAGTTGGCGCAGCGTCTGTGCGTGCCCTCAGCAGCGCAGGAGTGGCACAGGAGCAGCTGCCAGGGCCTGGGGAAAGAAACTCGGTCATGGTTCTGAGGATGAAGCGCCCAGAGCATGGGATCGTCCAGTAGTGCTCTTATTCTCAGCCCTTCTGCTTCCAGCCCTTCCTGAGACAGAGATCCCATCCCGAGCCTCAGGGTGCAGCTTTGGCAACTTACCCCTCTGGCTCTGCCTCCTCCCTGCCTCCTGGACAAAGGCACTCCCCGGCATTGCAGCTGCTGTGCCTCTGGTGCAGTGGCGCGTATGCACTGTTGTGCTCCCATGACGCTTCTCTGATGGAGAAAAGAAAATTAATGAGCCCCTGCTGCCCCGGCAGACAACAGATGCTGGGCAGATACAGGGCAGATGCACCAGATGCAGCAGATTCAGATGCAGCAGGTGCAGGCGTGGCACAGTGCCGGGCAGGATGACACCAACCTGACGGGGATTTGGATCCCCATGAAGAGCATTTCCATGAGAAATATATTCCTGTTTCTACAGAGAGGGCACCCTAAGCAAGAAAGGCCGGCACTAAGAGCCTGTCTCTGCAGGAGAAACACAAGGAGCATGAGTGAGGCTCTGGTGCTGCTGAAAGGCTGCGTGCCTGGGGCGAGGGAACGTCTCCTACCTGGATGCAGGCCCTGTGGAACCAGGCATGTTTGCACACTGGGCACACCATGGTCCTGTAGGTTGTTCTGCCAACAACAGGGTTCAGGCAGGTGAGGCAGGTGGTGTTCTCTGGAGCCACCTCCTTCTGCTGCTGTGGGCGGTGCTCGCAGCAATAGCAGCTAGGGGAAGAAGGAAAAAGATGGGCGAGTTGAGTGGCACTGGGTTCTTCCCTGGTGACAGCGAGGAGAGGGAGGAGATACCTGTGCGGTGGGATGTAATGGGTGATGCATTCACCCTCCATGGCACAGGGGAGATGGAAGCTGAGGTCGCAGACCATCTCCTGGCAGGTGATGGTGGCCCCGCTCTCACGACACACAAAGCACTCCTGGAAAGAGCACAGCAGCCCCCATCAGCGGCAGCCTCAGGGCCTCCACAGCTAGACCCACACCTCAGGGGCAGGGCATGGGATGTGGCCACTGCTGCTTTAAAATACTAAACCTGCATGGTTCCTCAGTTATTTTGATACCAAAATGGAAGTGCAGCATCATGCTGGAACTGCAAAGTAAAGATGATGTAACAATGAGCATCAGCTGCATCATTAGAGAAGTAAAACTCCACAGATCACAGGGCAAATGTCACTTCTTTCACTCTAGGCTGGGTTTCCCCATGCCTTTTGTTTTGCTTTTATTTGGTTTTAGATTTTGGCTTTGCCAGTTGCAAGTTTTTCCCAACACCTGCTCCCCAAGGGATTTGTCTTACCTTCATTTCCAGCAGGTGTCACATCGAAGGATGTGAAATACCTTTGCTACCAAGCTCAGGCTGGAGTCGCTGCTCTGGAGATTGCCCAGGAAAGCCCTTGCTCCCCCTTCTCCCTGCCAGGGCAAAAGTCAGTGCCAGCACCTTGAGCAACCCATGTCTGTAGTTTTCTACTTGGCACCATCTCTTTCAATAGCCAAGAGATTAAAAGCTTCCTTGCCAGCTGCCCACAGCGCCAGGCTATCAAGCAGCTGGTCTAACATTTTATGAGCTGCTTCCTGTCCTCTAATCACAAGATTATTTATTGATTAATAGTTGCATACTTCTGTAAAAGAGCAAAAATGTCTCTCTGAAAAAGTCTAAATATATAAAAACACTTCATAAAAATATTTATTAAAAAAGTCAAAATGCCCAAGGAGCCTGTAAATATTGCCTGTAAAATCTCTGTTAACTGGAATAATTTGAAATATAGTCACTCAGGCTTTTTTTCTGCCCTGTCCAGTAAGATTTTAAGATAAGAAAAAGGAATGCCACTTGTCTTGTACTTTAGCCCTCATCCTACCCAGTTTTCTTTGTTTGTTTCCAATATGACAGCTTGATTTCCCAGTGTTGGCAATTCTCCTTGTAGTCATCATTTGTCTTTTCTTTTAACAGAGTTCAGCATGGCCTGATTCTTAGCCTTTCTTATGGAGTGAGCTTGAGGTCTGATTGGCAGCAAGAGCAACACCAAGATGCTTAGAATGTGCACGTGAAAATACACAGACATGGAAACAAAAGCAGAAACAGAATATTAATTTTTTTGCAGGTCAGAACATGAACTGTGAAACCTCAGTAAGCCCATGCAGAATTTAGTGATAAGAGATGTTTGCAGAAAGTATGAACCTGACATAGAAAGCACAAAAATACACACTTGAATTTCACACAGCCTATGCATGCAGTATCTGCTGGTATCAATGAAAATGTTGCCAGGGATGTTAATGAGGTAAAGAATCAATCAGCAAACTGCAGAATCAAAAGCCTGACAGCTCAGATAAAGCCATGTAATTCAACCCCAGAATTATTCAGCCCATCTTTCTTTAAATGTTAAAGTATACAAGGCTACATTCTGAAGAAACAGCCTTCACACTTAGGACATAAAACTTCTACAAAAAAAAAAAAAAAGTGTCAGAAAGAAAAAACTTAATACCAGTTGTTGAGATTTGCAATAAAACACTCAACTTTTAACTGGGGAATGTCAGGTAATGATGTTCACAGAAGGGCTGTGTTTCTGAAGGCAACTTCAGAAACAGATTTTTACTCAGAGATATCTTTATTTGGCACCTTATTAAACATCAGGGTTTTTTCAGGGTTTTTTTTTTTCAAATACTTTGGTATACATGAGATGGAATAGAAATAAAAAAATAAATATTTCTGTGAAAAACAGAAACAAACCTTCCTTAACTTCTTAAAGTAAATTTCAAAAAACACAGGAAAGTAGACAGAAAAAACATTTTTTTATTACAAACCTGAATGATATCAAGATTCTGAGGTCTCAATTTCTGTAAGAAAATCTGTGGCCTTAGGTCTGTGGTTCATAAAAAAACTAGAGACCTAATATCTAGTTTCAAAACTATCTAGTTTCAAAAAGTAGATATGTCTGTCAGAAAGTGCGTGTGCGTGCGTGTGCATGCATGCGTGCGCGTGTGTGTGTGTATGTGTGTGTGTGTGTGTGTGTGTGTAAAAGTGCTCTTAGAACTCTCAGAAGTTTCTGGCCAGGAATTCTTTAGAAAAAGTTCAAAGTTAATGAGACAAGATAGCAGTAATGCAGTGAGGTCGGACAGCTGTCTCTCGGAAAGGACAGCACTGCGTTTTAAAAAGCAAAAAAAGAGTTAATACATTAAAAACCATTTAACTGGTTATTTAGAAGTTTCAAATAGAAAAAGCTGTGTCTGCACCTAACCTATAACTGGAATGATAAGAGAGCAACTCTACAGAAACCTAGAGACTTTGGCAATATACTGAAGCATGTCTGTATAGCACCAGAAGCTGCCAGCTCTTTACCAAGTCTTTCAAAGAAAGAAACAGTGAAAAAGTGGTAGAACTGTGTTTCCATGATTAATGGAACTCATTTCCATATAAAGACATGCTAAAATATGTTGATATTTTCCATGTGATTACCAATATTATGGTCTGTAATACAGAATTTGGAGCATAAGGAAAAGTTGATACCAAATTATGAAACATATGTAAAGCAAAATAGAAAACAAAAACATATGAAAACAGATACACAACCCTTTCCTCAGAAGATAAGCAACAAAACCCAAATAGACCATAGCAACATTCAAGAATAAGATAATGGAACACTTTCCAGGTGCTGCACCCTATGAAAGCTACTATCAATACTAAATGCTAACATTTCCTGGCAAGAATAGCTTGCCAGTTTCTAAGTATACTAATGTGAAATGTGGATAAATGAAAATATATAGAACTGTGTTAAGAAAGCTAAGCAAACATTGGTTCCCCAAGAACACCCCCAGAAAAAGAAGCAATAAATCTGTTTTAAACAAAGAGAAAAAAAAAAGTAAAAAGCTGTATGACAAAAGGCAAGAGGGAATATGTGAGTAATAGCATCAAAGAGACAGAAACAGCTGCTGTGAGAACTGATAGAGAAACACTTTATCAGCTCAACAAGATTCTGTGTGGCAAATTTACATTAGTTAAGGGATGCATTAGTAAAAACCAGAGAAGACCACAAAGACAGTTTACTATGTCATCCAAGTACCTAATTTTCTAAGCTTCTTCTTCCTTTTTATGTGAAGCCCAAGTTTCTTTTCACTTTCAAAGCTGTGTTCACAGCCTAAATTCCTCTTGTTTCTGGCTTTTCATCTATAAACAAGACTCTTCTCTGATATTTCCATGGTCCATCTCTTCTGCCTACACATGAGACAACTGACAAAAAAAATGAAAAAAAATCAACCCAACTTTGTGCTCAGACCCATCCTTTGCCCAAATAAAGAAGAGCTCTGTGTAAGAGCTGTGAAAAACAAAAATAATAAAAAAAATATTCTCTTCCTTTCTTATTGCCCAGGATGGGATCAAACTGAATCAATAATATTCTTTAGACACAAAGCTATTTTTTCTTAAAGACATTTGATGATGTGGTCTTAACAACATCTAAATGTAATCAGTTCAATGTTTCATTTAATTTACTAATTTGTGGCACAGGTAGAGAATGCACCATTCATACACTCTTACGTGCTTGAAGATTTTTGTTACTAACTCTTCTTGAAACCAGTGAAAATATGTTTCCAATCTTTCAACAACTTCCATGTTTGCCAGGCTTCTCCATTTCTGCAGTCTGCACCTATATTAGCTCAAGTTGCTGTGTATCTCTTGCAACGCAGTGCTGGGAAGTGGGCATGATAACAATGTTGCACAAAGTGTTCTTTTCCTGTACATTTCTTGTTATGCAGGGGTTTCCCTTTTTGTACATTCCAGTGTGCGGTTTATCTGCTTCACAACAAGAGGGACTTTGTTGATTCTTCTTCAGTTCATAATCTAGTTCACAACTCAACAAACAGAAGAACTTCTTCCTTCGTTTTATAGTTGGCTACTCCTCTCAAACCATTCTCTTGGAATTTTGTAATTTTTTTTCCAACCATTTCAGTATATATAGATTGAATTCTAATTCCACCCTTTGTTGCTCATACATTCCCTCATGGTTGCTTATCTGCAAGGGCAATAAACCTAGCCTCTATTTCATCATTTAATTCTTCATTGAAAATAGTGAATAAAACTGGACTCAGAACTGACCTTTGTAGCACCCCTATGCCTTATCACATTGGAATTAATTTTTTACCCCTTCTGTTTCTTTCCTGTTGATTTGGTTAGTGAACTACAATATAGAGATCATATGGATTATCAACAATAAACTAATGTATTTATATAGATTTTTTTCTAACGATAGAGGTCCAAATAAGAGCTCAGAGAAATAAAGGTAAAAAACCCTATACAACAGTATGCTTAATAAGATAGAAGGCTGATAATAAAGGAGAAATCTAACAAAATTTCACCATTCTAAATTCAAATATTAAATTAGAAAAAAAATAAACATATGACCAAACATATTTATGGAGTGAATTCTCACACTAATAACACATATGCCAGTATGAATGTGCAGAAAGAAGTGCAAAAGTTGGAAAGGATATATTAATCAGCTTAAGTAAAATCTATGTTTCAAAATAAGAATTTCAAGCTCTTCACCTTTTTTCCTCAAATATTAATTCCACCTTATTGTATATTTCTGAAATCTGCAAGTTTACTGAAGATAAGTAGACAGATGTCTAAATGACTGTGAAAATAGATACTCCCTGGAAAAGAAATATTAAAGAAAATGAATAAATAACAGCTGCTGAGATATGTCAAAGGGTTTTGCAATTCTGAACTGTTATCCAGAATAAGAGATGCAAATATTTAGATTATGTATTAAGAACAAATTTATGGAGTCTGTAATAACAAGTGTAACTTTGGGCAGTAAATTTGGAACTTTTGACGGAAGAAGCAAAACTGCCATTTTAAAATCATCTTTATTGTAATTCATTTGTGTGTGTCATAATAGTGTACAGATATGTTATCTATACATCAATACAACATACACAGAGGAATTTTGTTGGGAGCAAAGGAAATTTTGAAAAGGATGAAAAAAAAAAAAACAACCAACCAAGCCTGAAATCTTTACTTCCCAGCAGGATGTTGCTAAGGGGCTGCCTTTGCTCTTCCCATGAGCTTTCAGCTCAAGAAGACAGTACACTTTTTAGCTACTTGTGTCTCATGAGGAAAGAAGGTGTGAAATTCCTTGCTATGAACACATGCCATCAGAGAAAAACAGAACCTGAGACTAACTGAAAGATAAGAACTGTTTGACCTTCTCTTTCAATATTGTATAGCATTTAGTTCTGGTTCATCCTCAGTGTGTTTAGGTGCTTGAAATGCAGCCCTCATGTTGTGTTAGAAGGTTGAACTGAACTAACTGTGACTGCTCTTCCCATTCTGTTGTGGAGTTTTGCTGAAATGGAGTCTGCATTTTTGCTGAACACCTGCTGCCGTGGTTTATCTATGCTTTGCCCAATAAGATCTATTTATCATAGCATTGTGTTTCTTCAAGGTTTCTTATCAACAATAGGTTTTCGCTCACTGGCCTCAGAAATGTTTTGTCATACAACCTTAGCACCTGGTCAGATTACTTCAGGCAAGCTTTGCTTTTTGTAACCGTGTCTGGGTTGCATTGCATATAGCTTCACCATCCAGCTGGTGTTAAATTAGGCATTGATGTAATAACTGTAAATATAGTATTTATGACTGGCAGTTCATTCCTATACCACAGCATTTTGAAGAGATTCAAATTTAGTAAAAAAGTATTTCTCTTCATAGAAGTTCTCACCATTATTCCTGATATCCAATTTCTTAGTTAGAAGTCTCTGGGTCCAAAGACCCTGTATTGATGTTTGTTTTCGTTTGTGACCTTCAAAGTAGGATTTGATTCTATTCTCCATATCATTTATAAAACTGCCTATGAAGTAGGTGCACCTCATTTTTCCTTTCCCATGGTTTCCAGATGGTGCATACTATGTATGGAAATTGGCAAGCATTCTTTTTTTTTTATTTCCTAAATCTGTTATCTGTTATGTCTTGTGGTCTGGACTTTCTTAATTTAATAATGTGTGCTTTCTCTGGACACTACTTTGACCACTTCTCTGCACATTTCAGCCATGTTTGCTGTTTTATGTATTTCTGTGGAGCTAGACCTGTCTTTGCAACAATCCTTCTTGAAGGCTTGAATCACATGTTCCACAAATGAGCCTGGCTCTAGTTAGCAAGTCTTTTATGATTCCAGTGCTGTGTGTGGATGCCAGGATTCTCAGCTGTGTAATATTAGTATTGGTTTTGGATGTAAAAATGTGTTATTATATTACAGTTTCATTCAATTGTAGATCACAATCCTCAGGCACCTTCATCTGCTGTTTGATTTTATCATGAAGTATTCTTAGCTACAGTATTTCACTCAGCTACTCATTCTTTCCCTTCTCAATAAGCTGTTTAAGGAATTTCTTTATTTGTTTTCTTGTTTTTTCTTTATTTGTTAGTGGTCACCTTTCCATACAGGATCAGTTTCTGCTTTGCACTGCCAGGTTTTTATTGAGAAGCATGCAAGTCATGGTTTGTGTTCGTGCTGACTGTTTTGTTTTCAGTCGTGCTTTGCATGTGACTTTGGCTCTTCCAGCCATAAAACAAACATCCATGACTCCCCAGACCTATCCTGTTGTTTCAGGTGTATTATGGTTTCTCTATTTCCATTTGCATGTAGAGAACCTCCTACCGAGATATTGGACATTCAGAAATCCTGCACTTATGGCTGTCTGGTAAAAGCCACAGTCTATGTATGCTGTCTTGCATGTCTACGCACAGTAAATTCAATATTATTTTGGGATAAACAGAAGTACCATGCTGTGTGGATTTTCTGTGTGCTTTCTGACACCTCCGAAGTAGCAGATGTACTTCTCCTGCTCACCTTCTTTCAAGAGCTGTGAAAATTTTCTTCTCAATTCTTCTATACATACAGAACAAATCCTATGTAAAATGGAAGTGTTGGTACTGAATACACAATTACTTGTGTCCTGTAAAAAAAAAGTGTCCATTATTAAGACAAGTATTTACAAAGGTATCGCACTAAAACTGAATTCAAAGCACTTTGTTTTGCAGCCTTCTCCAAAGTCCTTCCTAGTGCGGACTGGGTTTTCTGAAAGGTTTGATTTATATTGTTACTTGGAAGTCAGGAGAAGCTGCTAGTTTTACTTGAGCATGTTTAAACTAGTTGTATGTCAAGCAGCTGTACTGTATAAGGATTGATTTATTAAAATTCTTTTTAATCAGCAAACTGCACTTGGATATACATGTGTGCTAATGGTTCAGAAAGCTTTTTGGTAATCTTAAATCTCATCAAAATCAGAGCAAATGAAAGTAAAAGTAAAAACTTTCAGTTGGCTGAGATCTATAAAAGAAATTACTTTCAAGGAAGTGTCAGTCAGCTAAAACTCACTGACTCTTTAGGCACATCATCTCATTAAGTCTATATGTAAGACGATGTTAGCTTTGAAGTGGCCCTTAGGTGTTGCTGGTGCCTCTGGCTGTTTTCTGCCAGGTTTGTCATTTCACAGCATCAGAACTCTAATACCAGTTAATCAATGAAAGTAAAGATGTCCTAGGAACAAATGCCTAGATACGAAAACAATCTCTTATTTTGGCTTGTTGTTACAAACTGTTGCATCCTACAACATAGCAAATCAGTCCCCCACTCTGTGCTAGAAGGTCTGTTAAAATAAATTTCCCTAAGATGTGAACGTTACTCCAAGCAGAACACACAGATAATATACATGAAATTACTGACTTGAAGATAAGGAGCTCACTGGGAGGAAATACATGTCTCACCTTAGCCTGATTTCAAAATATCACCTCAGTCATTCAGGATTAGATTTGAAGAGGAATTGAGCTCCAAATCTGGGTCCTGCTTAAATGATTAGGTGAGAGGTAGGTATAAAATAGTGTTGTTCAAAGTCACTAGACTCAGTAGTTTTATTTTTTTCTTAAAACATCTGCAGCGAACACTGAGCTTCACTTTAATATAAAGCATACATTTTCTCCAGACAGAATAATACCAAAAGACAAAAAAGAAACAAAACAACAACAACAAAAAAGAAAATAAATACTTTCCTTGGAACAGGTGTTGTAAATTTTTGTTTGTTGTACATGAAGGAATTAATTGAAATACAAACAAAATTATGAGCAGTGAAATCATGCCAGGCTTGTTTTGTTCTTTTTTTTGTTGTTTTTTTTTTTTTGACATATGGTTATTTTCTGCATATGTTATGAAAGGATGTCACTACTTGATTTCAGATAAGAATTTGGACTCAGTCTATGGGTTGCTTATCTTTAAGTACAGTTGTGCCAGCAATGGGAACTCTGAGGAAAATATCAAGAAGAGAAAGATAGATTTGTTTTCTTCTTGGTAGGGTTACATTTTATTGCAATGAGAGATTACAGTTATATAAAACCTTTCGTTTCTAAGAAACCTTTTGTGCTTGATAAACTGCATGCACATATGAATCATTTCACAGAACTATAACTATTTTCACCCAACACTGAAATGAAATCAACATGGCAGGTGCTTCAACAATAATTTTGGAAAGGAAAAAGAAAAGAGTGCTAAAATAAAGCCTTACAAAGAAAGAGTGTGATCAGCCATTCAAATTAGAACATAGAGATGGTTGACCTGTTTTTGGTTAAATCTTCCCTTGTGAAGAAAGTCACACACAAAGAAATCAAATAATTTTGCTGAAAAGCATTCAATCTATATATTTTAGGTCTCCTATCTTATCAGTCAGGCTGGTTCTTCTGGCACCTATGACTAAAAGAGGTAACACATATAAAGAGATAAAATTTATAAGCAAATGATAAAAGCAAATGATTGTGAAGCACCCTGTCAGCTATTTGAAATGAGAAACTTGCCAAGAGCATTTCAAGAAGAAATACATCTCCTAAGGATTTCTGCATATAGTTCTCATGGTCAAATACTATGGCATAAATTCTTGACAGTTTGATCAAAATAGATTGTACTTGGCATTTTCCATATCTGAAGCAAAAGAAATACGATAAACATGCCCTTTGGTTTATACAGTTTTTCATCATGGTATTTAGTAAGGATGCAGAGCATGTCCCTTTGAGCTGTCCCTGGGACTCTCCTACACCCAGGACCTGATCTGCTGCAATGTGGACACCAGTGGCAAAGTTCCTGCTCTGTCTGCACAGGTACCCTCAGGTGCTCAGCACTGCTCCACTTTTGTTAGCCTTGCGTTTGTTACTGAGTGGATAAACGTATGCTGATCAGCTTATGGAGAAAATATCTTTTGCAAACATTCATTCTTATGATGCACTTGAGAGTTAAGCAAGTTTTTATTATACTGATTTCACACACAGGTAACACCTGAGACATAAAGGTGAAATTAGGATGCAGAGTACTTGCCACTGAGAATGAAATCTAGAAATACTGTTGACTTACAATTCCTTGTTGGAGCTAGTAGGCAAATTTCTTTCTTAAAACTACTTAACAGTGAAGTAACTTGACTTTAAAGTCTTCAGGATAATTCTATACCACGAAATATGAAAGCTACTAAAAGTGCTGGCTCCTAAAAATGAAAGCTACTAAAATGCTGCCTTAATTGCAGTCATAGGTCATATCATAGGTCAGTCTAACGACTCTATTTCTTTTAAAGAATATGAATTATTATAATTGTGAAGGCCACAACTCAAATAAAAATAAATATCCCTATTCTTTTAAGTTAAGTAATAATTTATGGAAGTTGTTGGAAGTACAGCTTCTGCAAAGTAAGGAGTAAAGTCTGCTAAGAAAAATATGCTGAAATTAGGATTGAATGGTTGAAGAATTATTTTTTTTTCTCTGTTTTTGGTCCTTCAGATTCTTAGTCTTATTTTAGTAGCAGGAGATAATAAAAACAAAAGGTACCATTACCAGAATTTTCATTCTTATTATTAAAAACTACCTGCCTGAAAATAGAGATTGTAACACTGGTCCAGTAACTGAAGATGCACATTGTTAATATGTATGAACAAGAAAGACGTTGCAATAATAGTTTCTGCTTTGCAATTAGATTATGGATATTTATATTTCAAACTTAGATTCTGTTTTCATTACTGAAGCAGGAATGAGAACTGTTGCAGCAGTTTAAACTGCAAATCTGGAGCAAAATATTCACAGTTGACTACACATCCAACCAGAGTGGAGGTTTGCCCGTAACTGATTTTAAGAGTAGCCTCTTTTGTGACATTACTCTGCAATTCTTTTAGTTTACCTAAAGAGAAAACTAAGTCTCCTGAGGCACAGAATTATGCAATGATTTGGGTTGGAAGGAACCTTCAAAGTTCATGTACCAACCTCCCTGCAATGAGCAGAGACATCTTCAATTAGATCAAGCTGTCCAGAACCACATCCAGCCTGGCCTTGAATGTCTCTAGGGATGGTGCATCCACCACCTCTCTAGGAAACCTGTTCCAGTATTTTACCACCCTCACCGTAAAGAATTTTTTCCTCACATTCAGTCTGAATCTTCCCTTTTTATCTTAAAACCATTACCTCCCAACCTATTGCAACAGACCCTGCTAAAAAGAGTCTTTCTTATAGGCCCCTTATAAGTACTGAAAGGCTACAATAAGGTCTGCCCGAAGACTTCTCCAGGCTGAACAACCCCAGCCTTCTCACAGTCGTCTTCAGTGTCTGAGTTCAAGTAACAGTTTCTGAATAAGCCACCAAGAACCATGAATTTATAAAACCATGTTCTGTGTTATACTTTCTGTTCACATTCAAGATGCATAAATAAAAATCTGGGGTTTACATAAGCCCATTAATTTTTAATGGTTGATCCACACTTTTGATTGTCTATCTTTAAAACTTTGCAAGCAACCAGAATGGCTATAACTGTGACAGGAAACACTGGTTTGTTAGGTATAATGCACATAAGTGCTATGTCTGATGCCATTGCACTTCACATTATTGCTTCAGGTCCATGTCACTGAAGGCCTCAAAATGGCATGGAAAAAGCTGTGGTCAGACAGTTACACTTAATTCTCTGCAAACAAAACGGTTGGAATAAAATCATGCTTAAGCAGATACTGTGTGATAATAAGCAGTATTGGATTTTGTACCCTTTAAAAAAAAACAAACTAAATGTAAAAATACAACTCAGAATCTCATGTTTTTCTAAATATTCAAATGTATAATAAAATTGCACATAACAAGGAGTTCTGTTAGGACATGTCAAATCTGCCTGAAAGCAAACTCATTGTTATCCAGTCAGCCAGTGGACTGTACTCTGGGTTCAGACATTACCCCAGACTATTATCTAAGCCCAGAAAATGAAATGTTCTATCAACACTACCAGCACCTCCCAGAGATATGGGAAGAGCAGGGCCTTGCTGGTACTTCCAGAAAGCTTATGATTGGATTGTCTATTATAAATGGATTGATATCATCCTGTGTGAAAACAAAGATACTTCTTCATTTGAAAGTGTCTTCATACCCAGACACTTCATTGTATGCGGTGATAAGAACAACTGACAAACTACCAGAAACCAGGACTGTCCTGGTCACTTGCTGAAGATTATTCTTATTTCACAGTTACAGCCCCTTCTGAAAGAAAATGAAACATTGACGGCACAGAGTAACATGCATCAAGTTTAAGAATGATTTAAGCAAAATATCTAAACCAACTGGAACTTCAGGTCATTCTGGGCAATTAATCAATCTGCTTGTTAAGAAAAATTTGGGTAAGTATTTGTTCAACTCTCTTCACAGCCAGTCTGTCTTCATGACCCATGCATTTGAGTTTTCACTCATCAAGATGCTCACAGGAACAGTGATCCACTGCCACTGAAGTCAATGGAAAATGGCTTTTGCTGATTTCTATTGGATAAGGCCCAAAACACACACTTGAAGTTTTACACTGTACTCACACATGAAGCGTTAAATACTTGCACATGGGAGCAGTTGCACTCAGACTGACTATATTAAATTGCATGGGACATTGCTCAAAACACAGGGCTACAGATGTCTCAGAGCTCTGTTAGAAAAGTCAGGAAACAGAAGGAACATGATGCAATTCGTAAGACATGGTAATAACTTAATACAGAAATATCAGAATGCCAAATACAGTATTTGCAGTCCCTGAAAATTTGTAACCACCTTGTACATTAAATATAAAATTGTAATAAAAATTACTTTTTTCAAACAAAAAAATATGCCTCTGTTTTTGTTCACCATAAGAAGGAAAAGAAAATTAACCTGTCAAATAAATTATATGCTATGAAAAACTTGCCTATGTCTCTTTAGTAAGCCAAACCTTTTATAGAACACATTGTTCTATATGAAAAATGCTTTTTCTATTTCTTCCCAGCTGCATGAAAGTCTTCCTTTCAAAATTTCACTTTATTCTGCTAATTAATTACACATGCATTTGTAGTTCTTACTTTAAAATGTTATTTGAAAGAGAACATGCTTTTGAATCAATATCAATCACATTGTTTTATTTTCTCAAGGGAAAAGATGATGCTCCAAGGAAATTAATCTTGTGTCTAC
>NW_026901401.1:0-4021 GCF_033783945.1 Neopsephotus bourkii
AACAGCACTAATTGGGCACACTGTCACAGTACTTAAGTGTCATCCCACCACTCCCTTTCAGACCTGCATAACATCAGACAAGTTCCTTGCACAGCTAACAAGAGGAGAAACCTAGAAAATCCTTGACTTTAGCACAAAGCAGCGTATACCTAGAATACCTTTGTGCTGTAGCTGCTAATAGCTGGACATGAACACTAACTGGAGTTCTCAGATACAGACAGGTATGGACCACCTGGACAACTTGGGTTTGGTTGGTTTTTTTGTCAAAAACTTGCTTTTGGCTGCTTCACAGAGAGAAATGTCTAAAGAGAGAACATGTTTGTCTCACTGTTGTCTACATTTGCTCTTAAAAGATGTATCTAGACATGGATTAACGTATGTTAGTCTGTGGGCTACTTGCCAGTGAGAAGCTTTTCTGTGACTTTGTTTTCCCTTCAGTTACTCTTTAATCAACCCCAGGTACTCTTACTGGAGCCAGGTTATAAAAGATGCTTACTTACTGCCTGTAAAAAATATACACACACTGACCACAGTTACCGTAATTACCAGTACATTTGTATTTGTTTACTCCAACACTCCTTACGATGTCATCTTAAACACATGCCATATTTTTCCTGTTCTCCACTCCTCCCCTCAAGCATCTTTATGGCAGTATTACCATCTATACTGAAAAGAGAACCAGCTTCAAAAGCAAAATAGAATAGCATGGAAAGGAATAGTTGTGATTCTTGTTTCCTACAGATATAAAATCAGTTCATAGATCTTTCATGGAATATGAATCATACTATGGACATGTTCTGATTCTTACGTTGGCAATTAGAATAGCACTTTGATTCGGAGAAAACTCCAGGAACAAACTTGCCAACAAAGTTTTCAAGCTGACAAGCAGGTATTCTTTATTGCGGCGCCGGGAGACACGGGGGATAACTCCTCCTAACGTGTGTCCCCGTATTGCTATACAAGCCATCCTTATATAGTCCCTGGGCATACATACATATTCATGAGGCTACGTATGGATTACATCATTTTCCAGAGAGTTACAGTATCACAGTATGCTAGAGATTGGAAGGGACCTCAAAAGATCATCTGGTCTAATCCCCCTGCCAGAGCAGGAACACCTAGATAAGTTTACACAGGAACGTGTCCAGGCGGGTTTTTTTCTCTCCAGAGAAGGAGACTCCACAGCCTCCCGGGTTCTGAGATCATTAATCCCATTGTGACATCATTGACCCCATTGTGACGTCATTGGCATCATTGTGACATCATTGACCCCGTTATGACATCACTGAACCCCTTGCAACTTTATTCTGAGATCATTAATCTCATTGTGACATCATGGACCTCATTGTGACGTCATTGACTAAGAGACCTCATTGTGACCTCATTGACCCCATTATAACATCATTGATAGCATTGTGACACCATTGTGACATCATGGACACCATTGTGAGATCATGAACTCCATTGTGACATCATGGACGCTATTGTGACCTCATAGATTCCATTATGACATCATGTACCCCATTATGACATCATGGACCCCATTGTGACCTCACTGAACCCATTATGACATCATGGAAACAATTACAGAATCCCAGAATCCCAAGGGTTGGAAGGGACCTCAAGAGATCATCTAGTCCAACCCCCCTGCAAGAGCAGGGTAACCTAGAGTACATCACACAGGAACTTGTCCAGGCGGGCCTTGAATATCTCCAATGTGGGAGACTCCACAACCCCCCTGGGCAACCTGTTCCAGTGCTCTGTCACTCTCACAGTAAAGAAGTTCTTCCTGATGTTAACGTGGAACCTTCTATGCTCCAGTTTACACCCATTGCCCCTTGTCCTATCACTGGATATCACTGAAAAAAAGCCTAGCTCCATCATCCTGACACCCACCCGTTACATATTTGTAAACACTGATGAGGTCACCCCTCAGTCTCCTCCAAGCTAAAGAGACCCAGCTCCCTCAGCCTCTCCTCATAAGGGAGATGTTCCACTCCCTTAATCATCTTTGTGGCTCTGCGCTGGACTCTTTCAAGCAATTCCCTGTCCTTCTTGAACTGAGGGGCCCAGAACTGGATGCAATATTCCAGATGCGGCCTAACCAAGGCAGAATAGAGGGGGAGAACCTCTCTTGACCTACTAACCACACCCTTTCTAATGCACCCCAGGATGCCATTTGCCTTCTTGGCCACAAGGGCACATTGCTGGCTCATGGTCATCCTCCTATCCACCAGGACCCCCAGGTCCCTTTCCCCTTCACTACTTTCCAGCAGGTCAGCCCCCAACCTGTACTGGTACATGGGGTTCTTCCCCAGATGCAAGACTCTACACTTGCCCTTGTTGAATTTCATCAAATTTCTCCCCGCCCAACTCTCCAGCCTGTCCAGGTCTCGCTGAATGGCAACACAGCCTTCTGGTGTGTCAGCCACTCCTCCCAGTTTAGTGTCATCAGCGAACTTGCTGAGAGTACACTCGGTTCCCTCATCCAGGTCGTTGATGAAAATATTAAATAGCACTGGTCCCAGCACCGACCCCTGAGGCACTCCACTAGTCACAGACCTCCAGCTAGATTCTGCACCATTGACCACAACTCTCTGCCTTCTTCCTTCCAACCAGTTCTTGATCCACCTCACTACCTGATTGTCAAGCCCACACTTCCTTAGCTTATCTATGAGAATGCTGTGGGAGACAGTATCAAATGCCTTACTGAAATCAAGAAAAACCACATCTACTGCTCTACCATCATCCCTCCACCTAGTCACTTCCTCATAGAAGGCTATAAGATTGGTCAAACATGACTTCCCCCTCATAAAACCATGTTGGCTGTTCTTAATAACCCCCTCATCCTTGATATGTCTAGAGATGGTGTCAAGAATAAGTTGTTCCATCACCTTTCCAGGGACGGAGGTAAGGCTGACTGGTCTATAATTACCCGGGTCCTCCTTCTTGCCCTTCTTATAGACTGATGTGACATTTGCCATCCTCCAATCCTCAGGCACCTCTCCTGTTTCCCACAACTTACCAAAGATGATGGAGAGTGGCCTAGCAATGACCTCCGCCAGTTCCCTCAGCACTTGTGGGTGCATTCCATCTGGACCCATTGATTTATAGATGTCCAGATTGCATAGCTGATCGCTAACCCAATCCTCATCTACCAAAGCTAACTCCTCCTTTGTCCTGACTCCTTCTGGGGCAATAGGAATCTGGGGCCCCCAGGGAGAGTCTGCAGGAGTAAAGACAGAGGCAAAGAACGCATTCAGCACCTCTGCCTTCTTTATATCCTCTGTCTCCAGGGCACCCACCTCGTTCAGCAGTGGGCCTATATTGCCTCTTGTGTTAGTTTTATCCGCTATGTATTTGAAGAAGCCCTTTCTATTGTCCTTAACCCGACTAGCAAGATTAAGTTCCAAGGAAGCCTTAGCTGTCCTAATTGCCTCCCTTACATCCTCTAACAACTGTCATATATTCCTCCCAAGTGGCCAGCCCCTCTTTCCATAATCCATAGATTCTCCTTTTCCACTTGAGTTTGCCCAGCAGCTCCTTGTTTAACCACGCTGTTCTCCTAGCTCCCTTACTTGATTTCCTGACCATTGGGACGCTCAGATCCTGAGCTTGGAAGAAGTGGTCCTTGAATGCTGACCAACTATCTTGAGCCCCTTTACCGCCTAGTACCCTTTCCCATGAGACTTCTCTTAGCAGTTGATTGAACAGGCCAGAGTTGGCCCTTCAGAAATCTAGAACTGTGGCCTTGCTAGGTATTCTATTCCTCCCACACAGGATCCTAAACTCCACCATCTCATGGTCAGTGCAGCCAAGGCTGCCATTGATCATCACCCCTTCAACCAAACCCTCCTTGTTGGTGAGTACTAAATCTAGCAGTGCTCCTCTCCTAGTTGGTTTGTCCACCATTTGCATTAAGAAGTTATCATCAATGCACTGGAGTTCCCCGCATGCGTACAGAATTGTGGTGGTGGTCTCTGAGGGTCGTTTACTTCTTCCAACAATCTTCATCACTTCT